>NC_034201.2:10765615-10770615 GCF_002021735.2 Oncorhynchus kisutch | reverse complement strand
AGACTTGCTTGGGCCAAGAAACACGAGCAATGGACATTAGACCAGTGGAAATCTGTCCTTTGGTCTGATGAGCCTAAATTTGACATTTTTGTTTCCAGCCGCCGTGTCTTTGTGAGAAGCAGAATAGGTGAACGGACGATCTCCTGCATCAGATGATCTGACCTCGACAATCACCTGACCTCAACTCAATTGAGATGTTTTGCGATTAGTTTGACCGCAGAGTGAAGGAAAAGCAGCCAACAAGTGCTCAGCATATGTAGGAACTTCCTCAGACTGTTGGAAAAGCATTCCTCATGAAGCTGGTTGAGAGAATGCCAAAGCTGTCATCAAGACAAAGGGTGGCTACTTAGAAGAATCTCAAACATAAAATATATTTAGATTTGTTTAACACTTTTTTGGTTACTACATAATTCCATATGTGTTATCATAGTTTTGATGTCTTCTATTACTCTACAATGTAGAACATAGTAAAAATAAAGAAAAACCCTTGAATGAGTAGGTGTGTCTAAACTTTTGACTGGTACTGTATGTGTTAACATAGTGAAGTATAGGCCTATACGTAATTGCTTATTTCTAAAATTAAACAAAACAATCTAAAACATGCATTAAACCAGACTGGGCAGGCCAATATTACAGTACATTGTTGTTGTACTTGTAAATATTTTCTAACTGTAACGTTGAAAATCATTCTATATGATTCTATTTAACTTCACTTGGCTAAAAATACCCCAAATACCTATAACCTGAAATGGTTGGATAATTTTAATTCATCAAAACATTCACATAATACGTCTGTGTTGACTGTATCCATCCCCCTTTGATCAAAGAACACACAAACAACTGTGGGAATCTACTACCCCCAACTGGTCAAAGTGAATATTGCAGCATGTGTTGTTGAAAAGTGTGTGTGTGTGTGTGTGTGTGTGTGTGTGTGTGTGTGTGTGTGTGTGTGTGTGTGTGTGTGTGTGTGTGTGTGTGTGTGTGGTCAGAAGCACTTTACTGATGTCATCATTAAAATACATGTTAACTTTCTCACACAGGATAGAGCAGAGAACCAAGTGTTACAATGAGGTAAATCATCAAAGATCCTGTAGTTTGCATAAAAGGTAGAATAAAAACGACATCTCCCACCTCCAGCTGTAGTATGACGGTATTGGATGCATACCTAAACTGCCCATGGTTACCCCACTCCCCTGTATGAATAACTTGTTGTCAATTCTTGAACAGTGTTAGGCCCATAACAGTGGAATGGAGATATGCACCAATAGTGAAGATGGAGTAGTAGGCCCCTCTCACCGGGGTTGTGAAGACACCTGGAGGAGAAGAAAGTCATGGAGGGATCACTACAGACCTCAGTCAATTCTTGTGCTGCTTTACATGGCTAGACCATATAAACTCTCTTCTACTGATTGCACAAAACAACATATTAGACTTGAACAGGAACATGTGACACCATTGGGACACCATCGTCAAAGGCTCTATTAATGTTCTACAAGTTCATTTCAAACCATAATGTGTTGCGTGAAGATTGGAAAATGTTATATTGATTGTTAATTTTCGAGTAGCACGGGTGCCTTTAAGACAAATGATTATGATTGGGTTCCCCTCGCCCCTCTTCATTACTCATCTCCAATCACTCAGTGTCACATTCTACTCTAAACAGTATCACATCACCATCTCCACAGCATCCCGCCCACTGGGCACACCATGTCATTTCAACGTGGAAATTTGGGTAATATTTGGTTGAGACGTTGATCAATGAGATTCCAACCTATTTTCTAGAAGTTTGTTGAATTCCCAATGTGTTATCACTATGCTTTCAACCATCCAACCATCTATATATATATACAGTGGGGAGAGCAAGTATTTGATACACTGCTGATTTTGCAGGTTTTCCTACTTACAAAGCAGATTTTTAAGTAATTCATTTGCATTTTATTGCATGACATAAGTATTTGATACATCAGAAAAGCAGAACTTAATATTTGGTACAGAAACCTATGTTTGCAATTACAGAGATCATACGTTTCCTGTAGTTCTTGACCAGGTTTGCACACACTGCAGCAGGGATTTTGGCCCACTCCTCCATACAGACCTTCTCCAGATCCTTCAGGTTTGGGTGCTGTCGCCGGGCAATAGGACTTTCAGCTCCGTCCAAAGATTTTCTATTGGGTTCAGGTCTGGAGACTGGCTAGGCCACTCCAGGACCTTGAGACACTCCTTAGTTGCCCTGGCTGTGTGTTTTGGGTCGTTGTCATGCTGGAAGACCCAGCCACGACCCATCTTCAATGCTCTTACTGAGGGAAGGAGGTTGTTTGCCAAGATCTCGCGATACATGGCCCCATCCATCCTCCCCTCAATATGGTGCAGTCGTCCTGTCCCCTTTGCAGAAAAGCATCCCCAAAGAATGATGTTTCCATGTCCATGCTTCTTGGGGTCCATGCTTCTTGGGGTTGTACTCATCCTTCTTCTTCCTCCAAACACGGCGAGTGGAGTTTAGACCAAAAAGCTAAATTTTTGTCTCATCAGACCACATGACCTTCTCCCATTCCTCCTCTGGATCATCCAGATGGTCATTGGCAAACTTCAGACGGGCCTGGACATGCGCTGGCTTGAGCAGGGGGACCTTGCGTGCACTGCAGGATTTTAATCCATGACGGCGTAGTGTGTTACTAATGGTTTTCTTTGAGACTGCTGTCCCAGCTCTCTTCAGGTCATTGACCAGGTCCTGCCATGTAGTTCTGGGCTGATCCCTCACCTTCCTCATGATCATTGAGGCCCCATGATTTGAGATCTTGCATGGAGCCCCAGACCGAGGGTGATTGACCGTCATCTTGAACTTCTTCCATTTTCTAATAATTGCGCCAACAGTTGTTGCCTTCTCACCAAGCTGCTTGCCTATTGTCCTGTAGCCCATCCCAGCCTTGTGCGGGTCTACAATTTTACCCCTGATGTCCTTACACAGCTCTCTGGTCTTGGCCATTGTGGAGAGGTTGGAGTCCGTTTGATTGAGTGTGTGGACAGGTGTCTTTTATACAGGTAACGAGTTCAAACAGGTGCAGTTAATACAGGTAATGAGTGGAGAACAGGAGCGCTTCTTAAAGAAAAACTAACAGGTCTGTGAGAGGCGGAATTCTTACTGGTTGGTAGGTGATCAAATACTTGTCATGCAATAAAATGCAAATTACTTACTTAAAAATCATACAATGTGATTTTCTGGATTTGTGTTTGAGATTCCGTCTCTCGCAGTTGAAGTGTACCTATGATAAAAATTACAGACCTCTACATGAAGGAGACATTTGCATTCATAATACATTATTCTGCAAGAATATCATTAAATCTGTATAGTTGGACTTTGATTTTGCTTTTCCAGTGTTAGTAGCCATATTATAAGTTCAACCTTTGCAAAACAATCAGTTTTCATAACTTCATAACTCTGAATATTCTCATAGTTTTTGTCCAAAAGAAAAAGGTATGCTGTCGCTAAAGGTTGGCAGCTACATTTTGCGACGGATACAGGGTTTCTGGATAAAGCCCAGCTCATTGGCTATCTAGCTAGCTTTGTTTGACCCCGATTGGTGCTTATTTGACAAAATTAGAGTCGATCAAGTGAAGACCGCCCTCGTCATCGGCGTGCCATGAAGGCGTCGCTCTCTGACCAACTTTGGTGTCCTATAGGATATACTACACCCCTAATGATATAGTGAAGTCTGGTTAAATTCTAGGATCTCTGAGGAATACATACAAACGTGATTTGACTGGCTTGAACAACGTTTAGGGTTAGATTTTCACAATTTTCCTTTCTTTGCAAATTGAACGAGTGGAAATTGAAAATCGATTGTGCATGCTATATGGACCTTTTAAGGACATGAAAAATGATTTTATCTAACAAAACGACACTCGTGTTATCTCTGGGACCCTTTGGATGATAAATCAGAGCAAGATTTCAGAATGTAAGTACACATTTCACCTTCAGAGGTGAATTTATCAAACCTATCACAGTGAAAAAAAGTGTTTTGTTGTTAGGAGCTCTCCTCAAACAATAGCATGGATTTTTCTCTCTCACAGTAATAGCTACTGTAAATTTGATTATATTAACAAGAATTGAAGCTTTCCGCCGATATAAAACACTTATATGTACCGAAATTTGTTGTTTCTCTAAAATCTGCGATCATGACACAAGGCGCTGCATGATTTACAACTGTCCTGTGGACGGGACGCCTACCCCTAAGGTTGAGATGGAGAAGATAATCTAACACATGAAGGATTAACTTGAAGATTACATTTGAAATCAGCCAAAGCATGAAACCCTGGGCCTAAATCACATGTTTATTTTTAGTTGAACCATGGGTTGAATTGAAACATTAGCTGTTGATGATTTTGCCAATGCTTTATTAGGCCTACATAGTATCATTGATGATTTAAGGTATGCTTACATTTAGTTTGCTCTGTTAAACCTACTCTTTGGAATGACTTTAATAGCGACAGTGAATATGTTTTGTTATCAGTAAGAGTTCTTTCAATAATCATTCTCACAATAAATAAAACCTGGATGGGAGACCAAATGAATAGCTGTAGATCAACTCTCCAGTAGGAGGTGTTGCCTAACCAATTATTCGTTTGTTCTTTTCTTGGATATAACATTGAAAGGCTGACGTTGTTTTAAAGGTAAAGTTAAAAACCTTCTTTTTTTTTATACAAGGTTTGTCTATGTTGAAAATTGGTTACCACGATAACATCATTTGTGGCTGAAATGTCACCCTCAAAACAACAGATTACTTTGATGACTTTTTGCAAATCCAATGTATTTTAAACACAGATTCCACGTCACAATACATTGGCAAATTACGTTGAAACAACGCTGATTCAACCAGTTTGTGCCCAGAGGGTAATGTCAAAAATGATCTACCTTCACTCGTTTTGCAGGCTCTTTGAACTTTAGATGCATATATATGTAAGTACATGATCTACACTAAGCAAAGACAGTACAGTACCTGTAG